>NC_046296.1:26550294-26580294 GCF_004115265.2 Rhinolophus ferrumequinum | reverse complement strand
CTGTATGATATATTGTTTCATGAATTGAATACTCATGAAATCTAAATTCTGAAAAATGCATGTTTATTTTTCCTGGATTAGTCCTTTTATACTTTCTACTCATATATTTAAAACTAGATCTCAAACTTAAATTCACATTCTGTTTAATATTTTGCCTATGTATTTTAAATCCAAAATTTAGTAGTTACTAAAAAAATAAATGTAGCCCCCAGGGTTGATCAAAGATTTAATCTGACCAGATGGAGCAAACTTGAGAAAGATTTTGACTTTCCACTCTGTTTTGCAACAAGAAAGGCTGATTTTCTTTTTCTTTCTTTCTTTCTTTCTTTGTTAGAGAAACAGAGATCAGGCCATCCCCAGAGAAACGAGCAGGTGTGGCCATTTATAAGCATGTCTGCTTATATTACAAACCAGCACAAGAAAAGTTTGAAATGAGCTGAAAAGATCTGCTAACCAGTTTTAATGTTTTACCCTAAATCCTATTTATTCAGTCAAGAGTTGATCAAGCTGGCAGTAAAATATCTAGTCCACCCAAACCTTTAAAGATGTTGTACTTTTATTTTTTATTTTCATTCTGTCTTCAGTAGCAAGTGAATAGGTGTACTTTGGTAATCCTTGCCTCTGGACAAGCACAGAAATTTTTTTTTTTTTTTTTTGGTCCTTTCTGAATGCCTAATAACAGAGGCTTGCTTCCTGTCTGATGATGAAAGGGTAGCAGTCAAGTTCTTTTAGTTGACTACAAAATTTAGGAATTTCATGCACCATTTTGAGAATGAATTCTGTGAAATATTAGCAGTACTAAGTAAAGCCCTTTAAAAACTTTTTTTAGATATATTAAAATGTATTTAGCCCAATTAATAAAAGTCCAATTAGTAAGACTGTACGAAACACTGAAGATAATACAAGTAAGCACAGGATATTGTGCTACTAAGAGAAGTAAAGGATGTGGAATTACGGGCGTGTTGGAAGGAATAGGGTGCTTTGTTCTGTTATAAACACAAATTTACAAAGAGTAAGGATGCAAACCACATTATCTGAAATCGTGTATTTTTAAGTTTTATTAAAGCTTATTTCACAAAAATGTGTGTAGGTATGTTTCTTAAATAGAAAGACTTTTCAATCTATATTTTTCAACTGATTGAATAAAAATGTCTAATGTTCTGAAAGATACCCTTGGGTGGGTAATGATCTCAGCAGCTACACTGACAGTTTCTCATGTTCTAATTCACCTTCACAAATCCATGGCATCATTTTTTGGCTAAAGTAATGTCAGTTGGTGACATTTGTGGCATGTATAAAAAGGACCCCCCATGGCAGCCATTTTTATTTGATTCTTAAGATCCAAAGGCTGCTGAAAGAACAATTGAATAAAGTTGAGGATTGGAGAAGCTTGATTTTCTTGTTCTCTGTGAAATGAAACTCTAGTCTTTTTTTTCCCCTTCCTCTTAAAAGCAAAAGTCTGCTAGGGGGTTGTAGCTGTGTCAAAGCCGTTGGGATGCCACTGCTGATCACTTTAATTACTACGACTAAGGAGGATAAAATTAAAAGTAGCACCATTGAAGCAGTGGAAGAAAGCTTGCCTAGATGTCGGTGAACTGTGAAATATAAAAATTGCATACCAATACATTTTTATGGAAAGGAAACAAGGAATTACATTACTTATTCTTGAAGAGTTTGTCCTTAAATTGTCAAGTTTTAGTAGTACATCTATCTATGGCAGATTATAGATGATTTCAGAACGATGAGGAAAATAGTAACTTGAAGACATGCTGTGAAAGGGCTAAAGATTTTTTTCAGTTTATGTCCAGAATGGTTAGTTCTGATCTGCCTGTTTGAAATGTTTAAATCCATCGTATTGAAATAGGAGCTCTTTGCACTGTAACAGGACTTTTGCCTTGTCCTGGGGTTGTTAGCAAACAGAGAAGTAAAGCTTAAATGTACCACATTCATCACTTCTCAGAACACTTATAATCTAAAGTCAGGAACCTAAATTTTAAATGGATATACGCAAGTTAGTTTCTCTTCACCTTTCAGCATTCAGTAGCACAAAAGGGAATTTTACCTGAATTGTATTGCCTAAGTGTAAGCAAAAAACTTAATTTTTTAAAAATCACAATAATAGTAAGGCCTCAGAAAAATTCTGTACACCTGTTATGTAATAGATATGACCAGTGCTTTGAAATCAGACAGACACTGATTTTAATTCTTACTATGCCATTTATGATATATGACTTTGGGCAGTGTACTTAAGTGAGATTCATTTTCCATCAAGTCAAAGAGATAGTAGTTAACCTTACAAAGTTGTCAGTAGTAAATGAGACAACATGTGTGAAAACACTGCACAGGCACAAAACTAGCATTTACTCAAAAATTTGTTATAACTTGTAAAAAGATGGTCTTAGGGAGAGAGGCCTCCTAAAATACAGCTTCCATCAAACCCTCTAAAAAGTACATCCATCTTACAAAATCTAAATTATCCTATATAACTCAGTCTAACTCTAAATGATACTATATAGAAAAAATGTAAATATCATCAGACTCTTGGAAATAGGAAGCCTAACTATTAGCCTAAAAGTAATTGTGGTTTAAAAGATTAAAAATAATTGCAAAAACTGCAATTACTTTTGCACCAACATAATACTTCAATTTCTTTAAGTGTATTTCGAATAGGCAGGTAAATGAAAGATATATAGGTTTGCTATGTGTTGAATTTTTCAGTGTACTTTTTAATGATAGCAGGTCTGCATGTTACCTTTGTATCCAGTAAAAAGATTTATTTCAGCGGAAGTAGTAAATATGATTTATTTATAGCTATGAGTCTCTGTCTTCTTTTAAACACAGAATGGTCAAAACAGATAGTACAAAACACATTTGTGTATTTGGGTAGGTAGGCAAACCACCATTGTCAGAAATATTCATTATTTGCATATTTGAGCAGTTTGTGCGGAATGCTATAAAAAATAATAATCATTGTCCTTACTCTGGTCATTTTATCCCTTTGACATAAATAGTATGTCTTTTTTGAATACAAGAGGATTAGATTTTGCTGTTTTCTGTTCTTTAAATATTACTGCAAAAACCGGCTTTTAATGGAGCTTACATATAAAAGTTAAAATGAAATAGTTTTACTTATAATTAATTTGAAAATTAATACTATCAATTAAATTTAAATTGGTTGCATAATCAATTGCTATAATTACAAGCTTTTCCTTCAGACCTCAACAATTGACTTGTATTTTTTCAGTTGGTTCTTTGTCTTAAGGGAAGTTAATGGGTGAGAAAACAAACAATGTAGATATGCCATCCCACTGGAGAGCTCTAGGCCCAAGCAAATTGTCTCTGGTGTTAGGACATTAGTAGAAAAGTAAATCAAGGCAATCTGATAGGGAACTAGAATTCTGTCAATCAGGCTCAAGATTTTGTGCTGTGTCCATAAACTTTGTTTACTGTAGGGTTTTATGAGTTTGTAACCTGCCCTTGCAGTCTGTTAATGAGGCTAAATCTTGCTACTTGAGAATTGAATTACAGCACACCTCTGGGCTAATGGTTATAAACAAAGTCCCATTAGGGCTGCATTCTGATTTGTTCATTTGCATTTTTTTCTATTGTGTAGAGAACAATGATGGGTAAATAGGTACAAACAAACAATTTACATGGAAATTGATAAAGTGTCCCTAATTAGTATTTAGAGTTGGTTTTATTAATGACTGCCTGCTTTATATTGCTCTCTTGGTAAGCTCTCAGAAACCTTTGCAGACTGGAGTGTTACTGGAGGAGTGAAGGGGACGCCAAGGGGAAGGGGGTCTCTTATGAGAGAAAAATCAGGTTCCATTTCATATTCGGAAAGGTAGAATCATTTCATTTCAACTCAGGTAAGAGGACCTAACACCACTTCATCTTAGTCTGAATCACCAAATTCCAGCTCTGCAAGAAGTTATTATTCACACAGTGAAATTCACTTAAACCTAGTTGCTTAAGGCGTATCAAATAATGGTTTTTATTAGTGCTCTTAACTTTTCTTAAGTTTGAAAGATGAAAGTTTAGTAAAAGCTCAATTTTCCTCAGCTGGTCATTTAATTTGATACTGTTTGGGATCAAATAGTTTGGTAGTTAAGAGGAAGGGTTCTGTAGTCAGATTGACCTGAGCTGGACTCCGGGCTCTGACATCAGTTCTAGCTGTGTAACCTTGGAATTCTAAACCTAAATATTCTTGTTGGTAAAAAATGGATTGTGAAAATTAAATGAGATCATGCGTATAAAGCATTTATTACATAAAAACTAAGGAAATAATCAGCAACCATCACCAAATTTACCATTATCAAGCCAGTATTTCCTTTTATTTCTATTATATTTTTCAAGTTCAGAAATAGTAATAGTGAACTGAGGATTTTTGTATATTATTCTTTGCATCTTCAGTCTCTCCCTGTCCAGTGCTTACTACTCCTCTAACTACAAATAAGCTTGTGCCTAAATACGAAGAAAAATTCCCTTGAATGTTAAATCTTCTTTTGCCCCCACCACAATTATCACCCACTCTAGGAAGCCTACCATCTCATCTCTTTTCTTCCTTCCGACAAGATTCTTTTTTTAAAATAAGAGTAGTACATGTGTATCATAGAAAATTAGAAAATGAAGACAGATGAAAGAATACAAAAATACCACTTTTCCACACCCAGGTATCTCTACCATAACTTTGTGTGAATACCCAAGTCTTTTTCTATACATATATTTTTATATGTGTATTCATTTTGCTAAAATGTATAAACTTTTTTTTCGGTCAAGTTGCATTTCTTCTAATTTAATACTATGCTTATATTCAGATTTCTCTAATTGGTTCAACAATGTCCTTTACAACTGGTTTATCCAAACCAGTATCTAACCCAGGACTGTATTGTACATTGTAGCTGGTTAATCCCTTTTGTTGGTGGTGATGGTGATTGGTTAGTTGGTGTTTGTTGTATGTTTGTTTTCATGACTCTTTCTTGACAAAATGACCATGTCCGTTGTTTTGAATATCATACCTTCTGGATTTGTTTGGTTGCTTCCTTGCTGAGTCATTTATCATGTTTCTCTATCCCTTGTGTTTATGATAAACTGGAAATTATATGTAAAGGCTCAGCAGATTCACTTTAAACATTTGGATTAGATTATTATAGGTGGTATGCACTGCATGTCTTCACATCACAAACATGACATACAGTTGACCCAACATTAGTGATGCTAAGACTGACTGTTAGATTAGTGGTCCCTTATCCCTGATCTAGTTCTGATCTTTCCTTTTACAATTAGATTTTCCCCTTGTAACTAGGAATTGATCTGCAATGTTACTTAAGCATATGTTCCAATTACTACTGCTGTGTAACAAACTACCCCAAATTTAGTGATGTAAAAAATTGTTTTTACACTCACAGATTGTGAAGGTCAGGACTTCACAAAGGGCACAGTAGGGATGCCTGGTTTCTGTTCCACATTGTCTAGGGCCTCAGCTAGGGAGACGTGAAGAGTTGGGGGTGACTCAGAATGGCAAAAAGCTGAGATCATCTGAAGGCTTCTTCATTCCCATGTCTGGTACTTGGGTGAGGAAGACTGAAGGCTAAACTCAGCTGGGACTGTGGATTGGAGTACCTACATGTTATATACAAGTCACTAAAGCTTGTCCCAGATTAAACTCTAGCTCTTTTTTTTTTTTTAAGATTTTATTGGGGAAGGGGAACAGGACTTTTTTATTGGGGATCAGTGTGTACTTCCAGGACTTTTTTCCAAGTCAAGTTGTTGTCCTTTCAATCTTAGTTGTGGAGGGCACAGCTCAGCTCCAGGTCCAGTTGCCATTGCTAGTTGCAGGGGGCACAGCCCACCATCCCTTGCGGGAGTCGAACCAGCAACCTTGTGGTTGAGAGGATGCACTCCAACCAACTGAGCCATCTGGGAGCTCAGCAGCAGCTTAGCTCAAGGTGCCGTGTTCAATCTTATTTTCAGGGGATAGAGCCCCTTGCGGGACTCGAGGCATCAAACTGGCAACCTTGTGGTTGAGAGCCCACTGGCCCATGTGGGAATCGAACCGGCAGCCTTTGGAGTTAGGAGCATAGAGCTCCAACAGCCTGAGCCACTGAACCGGCCCTAAACTCTAGCTCTTCATAAGGAGTGGCAAGATCACATTGCAGAGAGCCTGTGGGATGAGAAATTCTGTTGTGGCCATCTTTAGAAAATACAGTCTGCCACATTATAATATTGATATTCTGTTCCCCATCAGACATTTATCTAGGAGCTTTAATAAGGGTTGATAATCCTTGCCAGAATCCGTTGTTCTTTTATCAATGGCAAAGTTATGTTTTTATAGTTTTACCTTTTGAAGATTATTATTATAGCTGTTATTATTTTGTAAAGTAGAGCCTTTTCTCATTGACTATGACTATTTTAGTTACCCTAAAATTCAGTTCCCACTGAAAAGACAAGATAATTGCTTGATTCTTTTCCTCTAATTGCTAATTTTCAGGAGTTATTTTAGCTTCCTGAAATGAGTTGATACATTTTTTTAAGAACTATTTAAATATCATAATGAATTAGTGAATCTTCATTGATTCAATGTGTGATTTCATTGATTCAATTCATTGCAGTCATTGTTCTTTTTGATACTGAAATTTTTTCAGTTTGTCTACTGGGAGTTTAAGCTTGTCTCTGGGTCCCTTTGATGCCCCTGTTAATCTAACCCCATTAATTCTGGCAGCTCTCATTCCTAGCTAGCCCTATCAAAATTTGTGCAAGAATTGCCTAGGGTTGAGCTCCATCAATCTGGTGTCTAACCCTGCACCTAATAATATTACCTACCAAATTTAATTGCCCTTTTTTAATGTTCAGACTCATTAACCTCTAACATTTAGTGTGGTCCATTACTCCCTTGTTCATGAAAGCGTCTTCTACTTTGATGCTCAGGGTACATCAGTGTTCAAGTTCTTCACCTCTTCTTTCTCTGTCTCCTTTTCCTCTTCTTATCTGAATGTAGATATTTTCCGTATTTTAGATGATAGCCCTCCTTTTTCTCTATAGTACCTCTTTAGGTGCTTTCATATATTCCTGTAACTTCAGCCATGAGCTTTGTGGTCACAGTGTGACTTCACTTCTTAGCATCAATTTCACTTCCAACTATCTACTAACATCTTTACTTAGATGTCCTTCCAGCCTCTGAAACCCAGTCTGTCCCTTCCTTCTTATAGTTCCTCTTAGTGTTCTTAATTTTATTTTTAGTGCTATAGTTCTACTAGTTGCCCAAGTTTAAAACTTCTGAGTCAGCTTTTTTCTTCTGTCCTCATCTAATTAGTTACCAAGAATTGGTACAGGTACAATTCTGTCTCTGATATATTTCTTGCACTTGTCTCTTTCCATTCCCTCTGCCGCCATCCTTGTTCTGGATCTCATTACAGCTTCCTAGGCTCTTATAATAATAGCTTCCCAACGAGCCTCTTTCCAGTGCCTTTATTTACTGTTGTCAGATTAATCTTTCTCAGATACACTTCTGGTCGGTCATTCCCCTAGACCAAAATTTTATTTATGTATTTGTTTGTTTGTTTACACACACACACACACATACATATCTCCAAACCTTTAGTTGGCCCTTGCTTTCTTTAGAATAAAAGTAAAGTACTTTACCCTGTGGGGCAGGACCCTTGCCTACTTAGCTTTATTTTTCTTGTCTTTCTGGCATTATTTTTGCCGTATGCTTGCAAAACTGGACTATGTACTTTTCCCCCAATATACTTGCCTGCCACGGTGTCTGAATTATTCCTACCTCCTAGTCTCTCCTGCACTGACCCACCTAACTACCGACTCCCATCTGTACCCATTCCAAGGCCTGCTCATTCTGTAGGCCCAGTTCAAAAACCATGATGCCTTCTGTTTGTCTCTCAGTCAAAAATGTTTTATCTTTCTTCTGAGCCCTTGCTTCATTTTGATCAGACCTCCTTATTGTGGCTGTTTTACCTTTTCCACTATATTATAAGCTTTTGAAAGTATGAATTATAAATTTTCATGCTTGAAATTTCTGTATCAAGTACCAAGTACCAAGTTATGTATTAAGGACCAGAGATACAAAGATAAATCAGATACAGCTCCTGCCTTCAAGTAGCTCAGTTCCCCTGAGAAGGAGGCAATTAAACAGTTATAATGTAACTTGACAAGTATTATTATTATTTAAAAAGCAATAGCACACACATGTGCATATGCATACACACACGATGCTATCATAACATAGAAGAAGAAAAACGTTATTCCACCAGTGGGGAGGAAGGAAGAATAGTCAGGAGAAGTTCGGTGGATTTAAAGTGAATCTTGAAGAATGAGTAGGAGTTAAATAAGATGAGAGAAGAACATTCTAGGAAGAGGAAATGACATATTCACATTCATGAAACTACATGATACAAGCAATTCTGTATGAATAGATGTGAGATTTAATGGAGGTTGGAAGAGGTTAAGGGAAAATAATGCTGCAAAGATATGTCGGGGCCAGATTACTTCAGGCTTTGTTTTGTTGTAATAATGCCTTATTTTACATACTTTCCAGTTTACAAAGCAATTTCACATTGATTATGTGTGATTCAAATAACCCTTTCTTAGTTGGCAAAAACTATTTTATTCTCTGTAGTTTTTGGTTGTTCTGAATATCAAAAAACACATTAGATTTTACTTTTTCTTCTCAATATGCATCTGGGGGAGAGGAAGTAGGAATGGGGATAGTACATCAGTTACCCAGTTCTGATTTTAAAACTGCCAATAACAATAATTTGTGTAAGTAACGTGCTATCCCCATTCCTACTCCAGCCCCCTAAAAATGCCATTTCCTGTATTTGGTCAACATGGCATAGCACCATTACCTGTTATGAAAGATGTCTTTTAGTCAGTGCTCTATGCCTTTATTAGAAAATAAGCAAGTTAAAATCTATTCTTAAAAAATAAGATATTCATTGAAATTCTGTTTTCAGTTACGACTGTTTTTTCTATAAGACTAATTATTTTATAAATAATAGTTTCTGCTATTTTCTCAGTAATATATATTGCCAAACATTCTTTAGGGGTAGTTTGAATTTTTAACAGGCATTTTAATACAGTAATTTGTAAATGTTTTTTAAAAATCTGATTCTAGGATGTCTTTTAAAAATGGTGTGACATCCAACTGGTACAGAGCATCCTATTTATAATGTGGGCCAAGCACCATGCTGTAAACCAGTTACTATCATGATGATCAGATTGAAAATGAAATTGCATTTCTGTCAATTACTGACTTGGCAACTGTTCAATATATCTTAGCAGCAAGATGAAGAGCGACGTCGGCAGCTGAGAGAGAGAGCTCGTCAGCTAATAGCAGAAGCTCGATCGGGAGTGAAGATGTCAGAACTTCCCAGCTATGGTGAAATGGCTGCAGAAAAGTTGAAAGAAAGGTCAAAGGCATCTGGAGGTGAGTTAAAGAATCTTGTATCATATTCTACAGACAACCCAGAAATCCGCAGTAGACCTTTTGGGACTTTTTATTCTTACTTCAAAATGTTGCATCAAATAAATAAAGTTTCCAACCTATTGATGTGTTGCAAAAAACCTAACGGAAGCATAGTAAATCAGAAGATAACTGTTGCTGTTTTCCAAATCAACTTTTTGGCTTAATTTTTGACAACTCAGGAAGTACTCTCTTAGAATATGATTTAGGAGAAAACTCATACAGACTTTGGTTTGTGATTCCCCATAATACCTCATTAAATTGTATTGGGAATAAGATGCAATCAAATCCTCACTATCTACATCACAAGACTTGTTAGTGGTGAGCTTTGAAAAATCATGAAAGATTTTCACCTTGAACCAAATCTTTAGAAAGTAGCTTTAACAATGTCCTAGCATTATAGCCTGATATGTAAGAATTCTGAATAAGTCTCATATCTATTTCTTCTTAGTTTCCTTATCCTAAGAAGGTCTTCTTCAGTATTTGCAGAAATTAGTCTAAGCTTGATGTTGGAACAAGGATGATATATATGAAGATAATTTTAATTTTGCCTCCCAGTGCTCAATTTAGGCATCTTTAACTTAGAAATTTTTTAGAGTTTTATTTAAGAGGAGTATATTCAAGAGGCCTGTGAGTTTTGTTTTGTTTTTTTAATTTCAAAGCTGTATAACCTATTTATCTACCAAAACATGCCAGGTACTTGTCCTGTGATAGTCTTAGAATGCTAAGATCACTGTGACGAGTAGGCAAGTGAGGACTCGAATCAGACCTTAGCAAACTGACACAAAGGTAAGCTATTCCTAGGTCAATAAGTTTCTTCAAAGTAAACTGAAACTTACTGCTGTTATTTCTAATTGATTCCTTATATTAAAAGCTTACTGTTGTAGAGAATTCCAACTAATGCCTATAACATATTACCTTCCCTCCCATAAATTTGAAAGCTGCTTTCCCAAACAGGTGTGTATCTGTTCCTTTGGTTTCTGAGTTAAATTATGGTTTCAGTTAAATCCTTCATCTTACCTTTTCAACTCCTCTATCATTCAGAATTCTTATTGCAATTTCTACACTGTCTACTAAAGTTTTATAGTAACATCAGTAACTACTCACAGCTACATTTACATAATGCTGTGATAATTTGCTTTCATTTATTATTAATAACAAGATGTTTCTTTGATGTTATAAAAATTCCAGATGTACTAAATAAGTCTTAAAAATCTTTGTCTCCTTCTATCTCAGAATAATAGGGAAAAAACCTCATGTTCTTGAACCTCCAATAGACTGTCCTATAGCTACTATTGCTACCTGCCTGTGGCATCATAGACCCGTAGGAGAATAGTCTTAATAGCATACAGCAACATCCAATGTCTCTTTTAATTTTTTTTTCCCAGTGATGAGCAAGTAACAATGGTAAATGAGTTGTAAACTCTGGGAAGGCTTAGAATTAAATATTTTGATTGATGGTGTGGGATGAGTCAGCTATGTAATTAGTCTCATCTCTATAATCCGACCCCGGTTGAGGCTAAGCCACTACTACACTAATTGAGAGATTTTGTCAAGTGTTACAACCCCCCAAAATGGGTATCTTCCCTACTTCGTAACTAGGGAAAGTGAAGACCTGATTTTGACATCATTCAACGTCAACAAAGTAAATAAAGAGCAAGTAAGGATTGGATCTGCAGAACTAGCAAAGAAGTAGACAGGGTTGAATAGGTGACTTATGAGAACCATCTGAGGAGGTTCTAGACTCTTTTCCCTGAGGCCAAAGCGACCGGGGTCCATTTCTCTCATAGAACATACCACACCTTGGATGTTGGAAGCAGCCACATATCAGATGGTAGTCTGTTAATCAGAGCAAAGATTTACTTACAAGTAGAGCAGGCCTAGACCCTGACCTCAGTGGTGGATATTGGCCTGTCTCCATAAAGGCATATGGATCAGACTAGGTCTGTTTTGGCCTCAAGGTGTAGCCGAAGCTATTGGGACTGGGAATTGGGGGAAGAGACCTTAAGGAAAGGGAGAGGGTAAAATTCCTGCCTGGAATTCATCCATTCAGACAGACGCATTTATCCATTGAGCAGTACCAGCCACAGTGCTAGAACAGGATTTAGAAAACATCTAGAAAAAAGCCAGTGTAAGTACTTTAAGTTTTGAAGGCCATATGGTCTGTCTTAACTACTCAACTTTGCCCTTGTAGCCTGAGAGCAGCCTTGAATAATGTGTAAGTTAATGGGTGAGCCTGTTATTTACCCCAAAAAGGTGGTGGACTGGAATTTGCCTTGATGCTATAGTTGGCTGACTTGCATAGCAAATTAAAAATTCACTTGGATTCACAAGAATCTAATTCCTAAGTGAAAATGACACTATGAGGTTGATAAGTCAAGGGAAAGAATTAGCAAATTAGTGTCCACTCTTTTTAGTGTCTAGTGGGAATCATCGGGTCTGAATGAGGAATAGTGTGAAAGGGGTAGAGAGAGATAAATAGGGACCACCCTAGATGGAGGACTAGGCTAGGAAGACTTTGCAAGCAGTGGTCCAGAGTGACAAGAGGGGGTAGTCACGAGCTGGAAATAATAAGGTAGAGGCACAGCCTGGGGAATGTGTTGAACGTGATCATTACTCAGACTCATTGCCTGAACCTCCTTGAAAAGCGTGTTTTTTCCCAAATTAAGCAACAACTAGACTCGATGAAGAAAGGAAACTTTAATAAGTTTGAGGTGAGGTGTCTTCAGCTTCATGGTGTCTACAGAAAATATATGCAAGGTATTTTAGGTCATGGATAGCCATGTATTCAAGCAACCCACTCGCATCCTGTTACAACCAGCAATAATCTAATAATACTTGCAAGATAACAGAATCACACCTATCCAAGGAGCTACCGCTTAGCTTTTACTTGTCCTCTTTTTGACATCATTTTAAGACTTAAAGAGAATCCAGTGATAGTGTGGTTTACTACACATGTTTTTTCAATTTCTGCATCATTTTGTAATTATACACCTATAACAGCCTCATTTTAAAATTCTCACTTTATGTAAAAAACTTGTGGGTTCATTTTATTGTATTGCTCTTACTTGGTAAGGTGCAGGTATTTGGGGACAGAGTTTGGTATTTTCATTTTTAGTTCTGTGGTATTGTGGTCAGAGAAGATGGCCTGAATTTCTGCTTTGGGAATTAAGAAGCTTTTGTTTTGGTTAAATAAATGTTAAATTTTTGTTAATGGTCCATGGGTACTTGCAAGGTTTCTATCTTGTTTTAAGATGATGTTATGTCATATATTTATTATATATTATATGGTATATTATCTATGATATATATTTTGTATGTTTTACATATGTATGTATTTATTCTGTAGCTTATCATGTTGGTTTGAGTTAGATTTAGGGTCATTCAACTTTTAAACTGACGTTTTTGCTTCTCTTTGATTTAGATAAAGTAGTGTTGTTTGATTTTGCATTTCAAATGAATAAAGAAAAAAAATTTTTTTTTATTTTGTCCATGAGAATGTTTGTGTGCCTATGTTACCCTTATTTCAGTTATGACAGATTTATCTAAATTTGTTGAACCAAAATCTTACAGGCCTTCAATAATTTTTATTTTCAGCTTCTATTAGTAATGCATTTGTGTTATGTTTTTTATCTTTTTTCATTTCTATAGAATAATTTTAAAAGTTAGGAATGCTATAGGGACCTTCAAAGAGAATTTTAAAATCATGATACAAATGGGAATTTTTTTATGACTATGTTTTTAATGATAGCCTTAGTTTAATGTTTGTTTGTTGTTTTTTTTTAAGTACAGATATTCTTTTTTTACTGTCACCAAATATCCTGGTTTTTCATTCAATTTATTTATAAACAATAAGTGTTATAAGACTGGCTGTATTGCTGTGCTATTAATCACGCCACTGGGATCCCCATTTTGCTTATACTGCTGTGCAGTGTCAACTGGGAGCCATTGTCTTATTCTGGTGCGTGTCCAATCTCCTTCCACTTTTTCATGCATATATTACACATGCCATACTTGCAAACCAGCTTCTATTGTGTAATGGATCTCTGCTTTCTGTCACTCTCACCTACTGGGTTTTTAGTGCTTAGCCATAAAGATAGATACATATAGATATAGATATAGATATAGATATAGATACATCATATTATATATATACATATATAATATGTAATATCTTAAAAACACATGCGTGCACTTTAATTCTACTAGAATGCATTTAGAATATCTCCACTGGTGTTTAAAAATGTGTAACATTAACTGTTGAAAAGAATTCAAGGGTTCATCGTAAAACTGAAGTCAGTGAATGGAAAGAAAATGGAAATCCGTTCTTGAGAAGACCTGAGCTTTGTAGGAGATCAATTCTTACTCTTGCCTTCCCAAATAGTAATCCTTTTATCTAAGGTTAGCAATACATATATGAACATTGAGTTAACCACTCAGCATTACTGGTGTGTGGAAGTGTAGACAGAGATTTCATTTAGCTGGGAAATAAAATGAATGGCACCTGTTTAACATCACACAGGAACCCAGCATTGTATAAGTGCGTAATGAAAAGAGGTACAATTTCTACATATTTCCAGGACCTGAAAGTACACATATCCGACCACATTTCCAGACTTAACTATTTCTTTTCATAGGAATACTATCTTTCTAGTCACTCAAGCTGGAGAACTAATGTCGACAGCTGCCTCACTCTTCCTCTCCTCTGTGTCCCTCTTTCAACCACCTGTTTACTATCCAGTTGATTTTCAAATCATGTCACTTCCCAGTTCTTTTATCCTAGGTTAGGCTCTCCATTCTGCTTCCCTGGGATTATAATAGTCTCCAGCCTGTATTTCCTGCCTCCAGCCTTTCTGTACTCCAGTCCAACATGCATGAAGAATGATGTCACGTAGACAATCAACCCATGTGCAATTTCTAGACCACTTTTTCTTTCAGATGAGAAGGCATATTGGAATGTCAGCCAGAGTGATATAGAAGTATTATTGAAGCTACCCTAATTTATAAAATACATAAGCTTCAGTGCTTACATTACTAATTATTTTGTACCTATTTCACAACTAATTATAATAAGACACTTATTTTAGGAAACTGCTTATATAGATTAGTCTTAAATAGCACAGTGTTGATCATATTTGAGCACCAGTGTCTCTTCATTCCTATCAAGTAAAACTTAAAGTTCCCATTTTGCCCTTCACAGCTCTGTGCAGTTCTACCTTTCAAGTCTTACCTCCATTATTTCCCATTAAGTATGCTCAAACCAAATAGGACTTTACACCATTCTTTGAACATAACCTACCCATTCCTGCTTTCATGCGTATAATGCCCTCCTTTCAATTGTACCTTTTCAAATCCTGTACTTTCCTTAAGACCTAATTTAAAGGTTAGTGCTTCCGCAAAGCAGTTCTGCTACTGTTAACAAAGAATAATCTGTTCATCTTTTGAATTTGCTCTGTACCTAACTTTTACTCCATAACACTTACCTGTCCTACACAGTATTATAGTCACTTGAATGTGTATCTTTAAGGTAGATTATATAATTTGGTATCTCCTCAACATCTAGCCGTGTATTGTAAGTTCCAGATGCAGAATACAGTAGAAGTTTCTTGAATAAATGAATGAGTGTTGAATTTTATGCTTTCCCTCTAGATTAATTATGGTCAGTAATAATCAGTAAAGGCTGGTTGGCAGCAACAAAGTACTGTGCTCTAAAATCTCTTGATAGTAAACTATCTCTAACACAGAATAATACGGGGAAGTATTCTGAACAGTTATTTAGCATTCAGAAAATAATTTATGTTTACTACAAAATTATTTACAGAAGAATTTTTGATAATGAAGATGAAGATGCTGAGTTTTATGAAAGTAGTCAAATAGTTGTGCTAAGCACAGCTGATTAGAAAGGATCTCTCACCTGTGATTGTACTTAAATATTGTAGCCAAGTATAATGCCTTAGTGCATTTAGCAATGTTTTTGCCCTGGGGGAATTTCTCAGTCTTTTTTTCTTTGTTGTGTACTTCTAAATATCTTACACAGTACATGGGAAATTTTCAATAAATGTAAACTATTATTATTAATATTAATGTTCATAGTTCGTATTTACTTAGGAAGCCCAAAATCAAACACAAAGCTGTACAGGGAAAAGGACAAATATTGAGGACTAGGACAAAGCTATAGAATTTTGGAATGTCTCAATTGTAATACTTTATTATTAGTAAAAAATAAATTGTAGAATAGTGTGGATATTCAACTCCCAGGGCTAGACAGATATTTCTCCAAAAGGTATACTACCTGTCAATAGCAGAATTTAAAGCTAATCTCTAATATGCCAATCAAGTTGTTTCTATACCTTTTCAAATGTATAAATATCAAAATGACTTAACCAATTTTATCACTAGGATTTAGAAAGGAAACAATATATAATAGAAATCTGTAATGCTAAAAAAAAAAAAAAACCTCAATTGTGACCTAAAACATTTTACTAAGTGTAAAAAAATAGTGTAAGACTTCTTCATTCCCATGTATTTAATTTTGAATAACAGTTTTTACCGGTTTTAAGTATTCCAAGATACACTGTTTTGTTTCTGAACTTTCTTTTGCATAAAGGTACTGTCTATTCTAGTCTCAGTCTTGTCTCTTAATTTATCTATAATGCTTTTATGATGATATTGCATTAATAGCACAAAAGCATTCAAGTCTGCATACAAATGATTTAAATATAGCTACAAGTTTTTCAAGAATGATTTGTTTCTTTATATATTTATATCTAATTTATATCTAATAAATGATAAGAAGGTGAAATTTAGAAATATTATTTGATGACTGTTACCTAACCAACTTTATTTTTGTATGTTGTTAATTAGAGATTACTAATAGAGTACTTTTTAAAATATAGGAACTCAGCTCAGTGACAGCGTGTGGCAAATTCTCAAAACTTTTGTATCTGCTTTGATGTGATAATTCATCTTTGACCTATGAATGTAAAATATAAATGTTAATCCAGTAGTGAAGGAGTGACTTAAAACTGACTTTTTAAACTTGCTAATCTGTGACAAACTTGAATTTGAATAACTCATTAAAATACTGGTTATCTTCTTTAGTATTTTGGACAATGTAAAACAGAAATAATATACAATATACTAACATTATTGCTACATGTTCCTACAGATGAAAATGATAATATTGATATAGATACTAACGAGGAGATTCCTGAAGGCTTTGTTGTAGGAGGTGGAGATGAACTTACTAACTTAGAAAATGACCTTGATACTCCTGGTAATTTCAAATTATAAATATTTTGTGTCCTGCTGCATGGAATACTTTATCATTACATTTTATTAGTATCTCATCAGTGGTGATAATAAGTTCTTTTTGTAGTTTTATTACATCTTATGTCCTTACAAATCATTTAACTAAATCTACTTTCCATCATTATGTTATTTGTTTCAGATTTAGTTAAAGTTAACAATGAAATTGGAATAGCAAACTGTAGTTTGTGTTCTCTTATTACTAAGGTTCACCTTTTTTTATTATTAGTTTCAGTTGTACAACACAACATACCGTGTTTCCCCAAAAAGAAGACCTAGCTGGACCATCAGCTCTAATGCGTCTTTTGGAGCAAAAATTAATAAGACCTGTTCTTATTTTACTACAATATAAGACCGGGTCTTATATAATGTAATATAATAATAATATAATATAATACCAGGTCTTATATTAATTTATGCTCCAAAAGATGCATTAGAGCTGATGATCCAGCTAGGTCTTATTTTCGGGGAAACAGGGTAATAATTAGACATTTATACACATCACAAAGTGATAACCCCAACAAATCCGCTACCCATCTGACACCATATATAGCTATTACAGTACCATTGACTATATTCCCTATGCTGTACTTTACATCTCATGACTATATATATCTTTTACTTATAGTTGACATTCAGTATTATTTTATATTAGTTTCAGGTATACAACGTAGTGGTTAGACATTTATATAACTTATGAAGTGATCCCCCCCAATAAGTCTAGTACTCATCTAATGCTACACATAGGTTTTACTGTATTGACTGTGTTCCCCCTATTGTATTTCACATCCCCATGACTATTTTGTAACTACCAATTTGTACTTCCTAATCCCTTCACCTTTCTCACCCATCCCCCAAATGCTCTCCCATCTAGCAACCATCAGCTTGTTCTCTATATCAATGAGTCTATTATTTCTGTTTTGTTTGTTTTATTCCGTTCTTTAGATGCCACATGTAAGTGAGATCACATGATATTTGTCTTTGTCGGTCTGACCCTTTTCGCTTAGCATAATAAAGATTCACTTCTGTATCTCATGTTATATAAGACAATTTGTTAAGCATTCAGTAATTGGTTCCCTTCCGAGCCTAAATATTTTGGTGTGGTGTTGTAGAGTACAGATATAGTACCCATGGAATACTTCAAATGTAAATCTAAACCATGGATCAGATTTTTCTGACTTTGTTTAGAATTGATAGTCTTACTTGTAATATTATTTTGCAAATTAAATATTACTACTAAAAAATTATTTTATACATACTTAATAACTGAAAAAGAAACTTTGAAAACTGCTTGTATAGACTGCTATTAATTTAATACCTTATATCAATAAATATTATACCAATAATCACATTGGTAATTGACCTTATAAGTTATTGTTTAAAATATAAAGGTGATTATGGTGTAATTGATGAGTGTTTCATATGCATTTTATTAAGTCAGCAGCAGGTAGCAATACAAAGCTTTGTGTACCAGAGGGGTTCCATAAATGCTTATTGAAGTCTTGTAGCAATAAAAAGTCTTTAGCTATCTCTCTAGATTTAAAGGTAGGGAACTGAAGTTCCTAATATTTACCTTTTCCTATAAAAAGCTAAAGAGAGTGAGAGCAGGTATTCTTCCCAGCCCTGACATGCCCCTGAAATGCTAACCTGCTTTGTTTCTTCCCCTGTCTGAAATCCTGCTGTTATTTCTCCAAGAAACAATCAACCACGATCTTCCTAACTATAGGGAAGAACCAAGAAAACCTATGCCCTTTTGTAGCTCCTTTATGGTCTAGCATTAAATTATACTTTACTGGGTAGCGATCAGTATGCTTATAATTGTGTAAGTCCAGGAGAATACTGATATTTAAGGAAAATTTTTAAATGTTTAACCCAAAATTAGGACTGTCTTTCACTTCTTTCTCTTAATACTGTAGAACTTGGGTAAGTTTGGTTTTTCTTTTGGAAAAGATTTTTGTTGTTGCTTACCCACCCTTTCACCACAGCCACCACCAATGGCTTTGCCAGAAACCAGTAACATCCCTTTACTGCTGAGGACATCCATAAATACAGAATGGTAGCCTTAATATTCAACTTATGGAAGTATAAAATCAATGACAGTAGTGATGCATGTTTCCTGATTTTACAATGAAGACAGGAAAAAATAGCCATTTCTTAGGCAATGTGAAGGGAATTTTCTAGTTTTAATAGTAGGAATTTCGTGGGATACTTTAAAGGTTGATTAATATTAGGCCTAACAGGCTTGGCTCTTGTCTTTTTAAAAACTCTCTTCCTGTATGCCAAAAAGAAAACACATCTCAGTCTTTCTGTTTTTGGAATTAGCTGATATATTGTTTACAGCTCATAAGAATGCCAGTTAGTATTGGCATGTACATAGGACAGACTCTCCAATTCAGGCTATGGTTTATTTCATGGCAATAAGAAATAGGAATACAAACTGGAATCTGGAAGCACATAACATAAATTATGACTTTTATCCTTGCTTTATTTTCCCCAAAATTCTTTTTTTAATATATATATAAAAGTCATAATGTTTTAATAATAAATTGTTTAATCTTTATCTTGATTTGACCATAGTTCATCAGATATTGTTTAAAAGAGAAGCCTGACAATGTAAACTGACCAATTTGCATAAAAGTAATGATAATAGCATTTATTAAGAGTCTTATAATTAGAAAACTTATTAATCTTTATGAAAAATACCATTCACCAAATGGTTGGCATATCTTTTACAACCATTTTATTAAAGAGTTGCTTTGAGTGAATTTGTTTAAGTAGAATTACTTGTTTCCATTTGTTTCTGAACTATTTTATTTTTGAAGATGAATGTCCTTGCTGAAAATAATTTGAAATTGTTTATTTTAAAATTTATTTTAAATTTCTATCCATATTTAATACATTCCAAAATCAGTAATCTTTATTATTGTATTTCTGCCCTCTAATTAGAAGGTATTTGTAAACATATATCCTGTTCCAATGCTAGGTATATATGTACACAGATTGGATTGGATTCTAATTGTATACATGACCGTCTGAGATCGTATTAAGAACTTATTTTAATATGGTGTTATATGTATAAATTTAATACACTAGAAGAATTGAAAATGTAACATACAATTTAGAATCAAATTTATCACCTCTTTTAAATATCTACTTTGTAGTAGTTTGTTTTATTATGTATAACCTATACAGTTACCATAAATACATCAAATACAGGCTTAGGTTTTCAGGTAAGCATAGCTACTATTAACTGTGGTATAACTGAATGTTCTTTAGGTATATTGACAGTATTCTTTAAAGGGACTCATTTATGAGGGAAATAAATACGTGTGTGTGTTTATATATATACAAAGAATATATGCTAAGAGACTAAATCTTAATTGTTCCCACCACAACAAAGAAATGATAATTATGTGGCATGATAGAGATGTTAACTAATGCTACGGTGGTAATCATATTGCAGTATATAAATGTATCAAATCAACACATTGTACACCTAAAATTTACACAATAGTATATATCAACTATATCTCAATAACAAAGAATACGGTGAACATACCTAAAGTCTACTCAGTTATACTACAGTTATTTAGTATGTAGTCATATATGTATGAGTATGTGTGTGTGTGTGTGTGTGTGTATATATATGTATATGTAGAGAGAGAGAGAGAGATCTGTCTGGTTTTGATATGCTATTTTACAACCTTAATGTCCTTTTTTTAATATAGTGATATTTTTATAATGTTCCCTAAATTGATATCCTATACGCATAAATGCATCTCACTCGGTTATTCATAGTATTTGCATATTTAACAGAACAAAACACTAAGTTGGTGGACTTGAAGCTGAAGAAGCTCCTTGAAGTTCAGCCACAGGTGGCAAATTCACTCTTCAGTGCTTCTCAGAAAGCTATAACTGAGAGCTCAGAGCAAGACATTAAGGTAAATCTTGTTTAAAATATTTGACTTGGTATCTGTATATTCTAGTTTACACTGGCACTTTATAACCCTAAAATCAATTTCTTAACAAATTCTTCACATTAAGATTAAGATATAAAACTTTCTTATTAAATAGCCAATAAATTAATAAATATTCATATAGTAATCAGTATTCATCTACTTTTTTCAGAGAAGCTAGGACTTTAAGTTGATATGGTGGTAAAAGTAGAAACTTCTTCTATATGTATTTATTTTTTTCTAAGAAGAATATTGCTAAGGGAATTCTAGCACAGTTTTCTATTATCCTCAACCTTTGACCTGTTTAGATGAACTAAAATTAATGTTAATTAATACCTGTATGTGATATGTGATAGAATATAAATTTTAAAGAACTTGCATGTGTTTTGTGCTAATACGAATCTTACCTTTTATATGATTTTAGACAAAATGCCACATCATTATTATTATTATTATTACTATTATTATTATTTAGACTATATATTACCCCCATTCATGCTGTCCCCCCTTTTCCTCGCATTGTATCATCAATGTTTTTCTAGCTTTAGGGTACTTCTAGTCCTGTATAACTTTTCACCCACCTGCGGACTATGGGGACTGCCCTGCTGACTGAAAGGATTTCCTTCCCCTGACACAGAGATGCTTTGAAGTCCCAAAACAATGACTTTCATTGCTTTTCCCTTATACTGTCGGTTTCTATAAATTGGTGATGAAAGTGTGTGGCAGCACCAGAGGACTTTTGGTCTCTATCTTTGAATAAAAGGAAGCCTGGATCAGGTCTGATTTTTTGCGTTCAATTTAGCTTTCTGCAGTGGATTTAATGCAGAATGAAGCTGGCCTAAGAATAATACAATGGATTGAAAAGGCTAACTGAATTAGTGGGTTTAGAGGAATACATTTGTAAAGTGGCAGAAGTCCCTAGTCATAAAAAGGTTTCTTAAGATGGGATTTGCTAGCTAATCGCACTGATATTTTAGCATGTTGCCAGGCCTCAAAAAATTTAGCTGTGTTTGTTTATTTTGGTAAAGACTTGAATTTTAGACTATTGGGCAGTTATTATGGTAACAGAATACACACTTTTCTAAACAAACAAATAAAAGCCAAAATTGTTTCTATTCTAGCTACATAGCTAGCATATTATAAGCATGACACTAATAATAAAGATATAACTTTAAAAAAAAAATAGAGGTATTTTCATTCTTAAAGTTTAATAATTTAAATAGATGAAATTAGTTTTGCTTTCCCAAAAGATCTTCCGTAGTAATTTTTAAAGTTATTCCAGCAAAAGGTGTGCTTTAAACAGCTTGTCTTTGTATGGATTTTTTTAGTTAAGATTTTTTAAATGGTGCTTATAAAGAACATATAGAGTCCATCTGTTCTCTTGAAGCTTTCGGCATTGATTTGGGGTTTTATGTTTTTTAATAAAATGCAGTTTACACGTTTATAAATGAGGCATTCTGTATTTGTGGAAAAGGATAAACTGTTACCTTCCCTCGAGGATTCTGTATCCCAGGCCTCCTTGAGGCTAGAGAATAGGCCATTGGAGGACTCCCTCATTACCAATTGTCTCAATGCAGAGGAAGGGCAAAGTCTTGGTAGCTTTTGATAACCAGTTTCAGCATTCAGCAGGCTTAGCTATTAGTCATGCATCTTAGCCTTTCCCTATTTACTTTCAAAACACTTAATAAAAATAATAAAAGATTAGGTATAAAATGAAATATTTGTTTGGTACACAGCACCTCGGTATCTGCAGCTTCCACACACTGCAGTGGTTCAGTCTTCTGGGATATTTCTTGTTGATAGAACCATTTGAATTTGTTACCAGTATTAACATAGGAAGCTCTGGAAAAGATAATTGTAGTTTCTTTAGCTGTAAAAGGCTTACTTACAAATCTGGCTTTGGAAAGTTATAGCTGATGAAATGCAGTTCAGTGGGGTAGTATTATAATCCTACCTTTTAGCCTTCATCCAGTATTAGTGGTTTATCTCAATGGGCATAAAATTAGAAACTAGTTCTTCTTGTCATACATGTCTGTGGGGCTGGGCAGAATAGTGGGGGGAATAGACAGAGCAACATGGCTTTTAAGTGATACACATATCATCAGGAGAAAACACAGGGGTTCACAGTGTCTGATGAATCAAAGTTATCAAGAGTGATCCTCCACTTAAACCATGTCTCCCAAAGTTTTTAGTTACAGGTAACAAACAGAACTTGCAGTTGAGCTATTTAGAGCTCTTTAAAATCCTTTTTCTTTCAAAAAGTTTCTAAATTGGCATTTTCTTAAATCAGTAAAAATTGTTTTACTAATGTGCAGGTTCGTGTTTATAAGATCAGGACTCTCTTATCTTGTTTGTTTTATTTTTAGAGTGGCACAGAAGATCTCCGGACTGAGCGATTACAAAAAGCAACAGAACGATTTCGAAATCCTGTTGTGTTCAGCAAGGATTCTACAGTCAGAAAAACTCAACTTCAGTCCTTCAGTCAATATGTTGAGAATAGACCAGGTAGGTACACTTTTTAAAATGTCTTTCCATCTTAGATTTAACACTGTATATATGTATATATACACACACACACACACACACACACACACACACACGTGTATATATACACATATATATGCTGATAATGTTAATTCACATTTCAATACACAGATATCAAGCTTTATAATAATTTTACATGTCTTTCCGTTTTTTTTTCTTAAGAGATGAAAAGGCAGAGATCAATACAGGAAGATACAAAGAAAGGAAATGAGGAGAAGGCAGCGATAACTGAAACTCAGAGGAAGCCATCAGAAGATGAAGTGCTTAATGTATATTAATTTTTTGTGTGGTTTCATGATTGCTGATAATTCCAAACTGTATGTGGAAATAGTGCCTTTATTTGTTAAAATGAGATGTTAGGTTTTTTAAGATGTCAATCTCCAGTGCATTCAAAGCAGAGTGAGAGGGGTGCACTGTTGAATTAGTCTGCAGTGTGGTGATAATTGTCAGATAAAAAAAATGAATTTTTCAGAGTTCCACAGCCCCAGCTTCCTTGAGACATTTCCATCAGGGCACTTCCCATAAAGAGATTCCAGTATTGATCTACCAGGAGGATTTTAATTATTACAATAGCAGATACCGCAGAGCTGCAGTTAGAGGGAAAAGTCACATGAGACCTGCTAGAATTTCTCAGCCAACCCATTTTGTTGGCTTGGGTTAATGGGTGTTCAACCTTTCCATTATCCAGATCAGCCGTGAATTACTAGCTGAATGATGTTTGCATTAATATAATATATATGGTAATTTCTTCACTTAATTAACGGGGAGGTTCAGCTCAGTAGGGGTATGGGCTGATCATGTGTAAAATTGATTTGTGAGGGAAATATTTGATAGACCGCAGGGAAAAAGCTGCTTTTGATGGACAGCTGCGGGACAGAAGCAGGAAGAACAAGTTTTAACTTGAATTTTTGTATGGAAGCATAGCTCTCTTTAATGGTGCTACTTTTTTTATTATCTATGGTTTGTGTAAATATTTTCATTGTTGTTACTGTTAAAATAGTCTTTGTTGGATTTTAAAATCCTTGTAAGTGCACCCAGAGTTACAAACTACATTTTAAGGCCCTAAAAACTTCTCATTTTCAAGTTGTTGTACTAAAGACCTCCAGGTCTTAGTGCATAGAATAGTCACTGGTATATACTGGTGGAACATTTGGCATGATTTTTAAGTTACCGAATACGTGAGTATGCTATATACTCACATTAAAGAAATCTGATTATAAACTTTGTTACTATTTTCAACTGAATCAATCAGTAAAAGCAATGAAGTTTTATGTATTGCTTATCACTTCTGCTTTCTTATGTCTTTGTTACATGTATTGTATTATCTTTGAAAACCAGTATGTTCATTTTGTCCCTCTGGATGGGACTGCGAATAGAAAAGTACTTTTTGAAATTGCTCTGCTCTCTGACCGATAGGTACAAAAAGCATTCACCAGATTATTCCAGATTTTAAAGTTACCATTAGCATTTCTTCTGTTGTTATAATTTTTCTGTTATATTTCATATTGAGATGGGAGAATATCTATATTGTATGAATCTTTTTAAAAAATGCAGCGACTTATTTGATCAAACTATCCTGAGAAATGATCAGTTTTATAATTTCTTAAAATATTTCAGCCTTAAGTTTATCAGCTAACATAATCAATTTAACACTAAGCTGGTGTAAATTTAGTTAATGTGTGAGTACAAATTATTTACTAATTCCCAAGATATATGTTATACGTATGACTAGACTTGTTTATTGGGCATGGGAACTCCAAAATATGCTCATAAATAACATACTTCTTGATTTTGTTTCATGTTTAATGAGTACCAAAAGATAATTCCTCATGGCTTCTTAGAGATTAATATGCTTCTAGGTTGGGAAGGGATTTGACAGAAGAAGATTGTTCACATTTATTTATCTGAATAAATAATGTTTTAAGTGCTGATGGTAGTAATGGTGGTGGTGACAGTAATCACGTAAGTATTTCTCAGCTACTTAGGAAACAGAGCCCTAGAAATGTCACCAGGTAAACAGGTATTCCAATGGGAGCATTAATTAATCCATTTGTAACCATACCATAGATAATAACCCTGCCCCCTAATGATTTAAATTTGTAATATAAAAATAAGAATTAAGGCTATACTGATACTTTATAACAGAACTGCTACTTCAAATAAAACTTCTAAAGATAATTTTTTTTTAACATGGATGATTGTAAAAAGTAAAATTTCAACTTGAAATCCAAATTTGGTTAAATAGAAGATTAACCAAATCAGCATACTAGTTGCATTAGGTCTTATGTAACAAGGTTTGAAACCACCTGTCAAGTTAGAATTCACAGCTACAATAATTAGTAATACATCAACAGAATGACCTGTAAAGTACAGGAGCCAGCTGGAGGGAAAACGAAATATTAGAAACTTCTCTTTTATCATTTTTTAAAAGCATTTTAAATAATATAGTCACTATGAAAACAGGAAACATATCTTTAATTTTGTAATTTTTTTTGAGAGAACAAGTCTGATTTTTTAAGATAGATACTTTAAGAATCAATTCCTTAGTAAAATTCCATTTTTGTATATTACACTTTTAAATTAAAGGTATCATTGGTGTTTGTTTTGACAGTCACCAAGGGGAAAATTGTCTTCTGTCCTTGTCTATCCTTAAATAATTCGGACTTAGCTCTTAGAAGATTTTTTTTCTAACTTAGTGTTAACTTTTTAAATCTGGCAAATCTGGTTGTTAAATTATAAATATAATACTACACAGTTGAGATTTTCTCTACTTACAAAAGTTTTACTATACATAATACATATGAAAATTCTTTGAATCACAGGGAGTTGCGTTTTGGTACTAAGGGTGATACTAAGGGTGCATTTGGTTCTCTAGGTAAGTGCTTTACTAAGTGTTTGTAGAAAGGAAAAATGCAACTTACAAGTGATTTTTTTTTCCCTTCCTGTTTGTTCTCGTTAACAGAAAGGGTTCAAAGACACCAGTCAGTATGTTGTAGGAGAATTGGCAGCACTAGAGAATGAGCAAAAGCAAATTGACACCCGTGCCGCGCTGGTGGAGAAGCGCCTTCGCTATCTCATGGACACAGGTACGGTGCCCAATTACACTGTAAACAGTTTTGGCAAATTGAGCGTTCACAAACTCTTATAGAGTTTTGGAAGTGTGAATCTTTGAAGCCTGAATGTTCAGCAGAACTGCCTTGAAAATAAAAAGGCTGCGATTTGCAGCCACCTCTCTGGGCCCTGGTGATAAGAGTGCCTTCATGGGAAGTGATAACTCGGCCTGATACCGTGTGAGCCAGCACTATTGAACAGTGTGCTCATCCATGCAGAGTTGGAATACACATCTGTGCCTCATTGATATGCCACTGCTTAAAAAAAAAGTAAGATCTTCACTGTTCTACCGATTCATTGGGAAAAAAAAGATTTGGCCAGCTAAAGCCATGTACTGCATGAAACAGAGCACTATGCATAGGGGACGGCTCCATGGACTAGATCACTGAAATTTGAGAATGCTATCTGGTTACTGATGCTCCACAATTTTTTTTTTTTCCAAGAGAACACGTTTTTAAAAGTCTATAATACTTTGTGTCACAGTTATGTTTGAAAGGATTAAGGTATATAGGAAGGTTTGTAAAAATGGGTTGGAGCAGCAAGTTAGCTCCTAACCAGAGGGTAGATTGGCATTTAATGCTGATTGCCAATAGTGATTGAATAGATCTAAGTGCACAATAAGCTATTGAAAATAAACAGTATGTGTGTTTACACACACACACGTATTTCTTTAAAATGCTGCTTCTACAAAAGAGGTGAAAATGAGAAATAAATTCAAATCATACCAAATTAAATTACATTTTTAAAAAATTTCAAGATATGAAAGAGTAGAAAATCCATTCCTTTAATCAAATTGATCGCCTAAATTTTATGGCAGTGTTAAAGTAGATTACTTAATAAATTAGATTAGAAATTAGTAGCAGTAGATTAGGATTAGGAAGTGTTCCTGAAATTTTTCTATTTGCCAAAAATATATTTTAAAGAACTCCTCCAAAAAAAAAAATATATATATATATATATGTCATATATAAATGTCATATATATATATATATATATGACATTTAAAAATGCCTATACTAGTGAAACCAACATATTGGAACAGGAAGAGACCTTTGGCTTTATCTGGCCCATTGGGTTTCAAACTGTGTTCTGTGCGGCCCTCTGTGTTCAGAGGCACCTCGGGGCGGCCAAGACAATGAGGAAGCAGAGAGCAAACAGGTGTCTGGATTTCTTACCTGACTTCAAACAGAATAGCTCTGGGTTATTTATTTGAAATGGCAGGCTTCTTGGAAGGGTTCATTTAAAGAAAAGCTTCTACTGCTTAAAATTTAAAACCAAAAAAAACTTTTTATTTTTATTTTTTGAAAACTATTACCTAAACCTCTCATTGTACAGAGGAGTCAGGGGCACAGGAAAAGCTCAGTGTCACATAGATCAGTAAGGCCAACCTTGGACTAGATTTCAAGTCACCAGAACCCTATCATACAGGAACCTTCCTGCTACACCAGATTCTTAAAACGCTTTATCATTGCCCTAACAGGTTACATGTATGCTCAGTCGTCTTATACACACACATTTGTTTGGATTCAACAGCTATCCCATAAACCAATATATTGTTTTACATTTGCATTTTTCCTTTGGTTTCTAGGGGATTTTGAAAATGTTAGCTATGTTAACTATATAAAAATGTAAATACTAGGTAGTGTAATTTCTACAATACATTTTTAAATTATTGCGTTTAAATATTTTAAGGAGACCAATTTTTTTAACAGATTAATTCAAGTGGACCACCTTTTCCTCTTTGTGTTGGATAAAGTAGATGTTACTATATAAGAAGCATTGTGCCACTAGAGAAAAGCTAGAAATCCTGTTTCCTTCTCTTCATTCACACTTGGATCCTGATTTATTGAGGGTTCTAACCAAAATAGACTCAAGGTTTTTTTTCCCCATCCCACATATTACCAGTGAAGCTTTGAAGTGGCCCCATTCTTAACAACAAATCATTTGTAATCTGAAAGGCAGTCATGGAGTACAAATTGATTCTGGAGTCCCTTCAGGGCTTTATTTTCCTTTCTGCACAGGACAGATTCTGATCTAGACTGGGTTTGCTACTGCAGATTCAGACTAAAATTGACTTGGTTCCCCAACTTGAAAAGCTCCAGGAATCACCCTGAACTGGACTGAATCTCCTCCAGCCCAAATAAGGGTTTCCTTAAGATGTGCCTAAAGCCTAGTTAGCATCTGAAGTAAGATATAAGATGTTAGACAGGGAAAGCATATATTCATCCTCTTCTTTCGGGGAGTTCCAATAGTTCTAACTTTTCCTTTATTATAGTAGTTAGTACCTTTTCTCTGGTATTTAGAGTTTTCTATGCACTTTCTGAATCTCAGCCTTAGAATTAAATAGAGTAGATAGCATTGATATTCTTTACATGACCAAACTGAGGTTTGGGTAGGGGAAATGACTCATTTAAGGTGGCCTAATTAATAATGGCTGAATTAGGGCTTGAACCCAAGTTTTTAGAGTTTTCCAGTTCTTGAGTCAGTCCTTTTTCCCACCATGTCTTCTTTACAGAACAAATATACTTTATCTCTATTGCAGTTTTTATATTCTTGTAAATGTTGACTATATACAACTTTTTATGGATTTGAAATTCACATATCATAAAATAGCCATTTAAAAATATACAATTCAGTAACAAGGAGTATATTCATAGTGTTGTACAATCACCACCACTATTTCCAGTGTTTTTCATCACCCTAAACTTTCTGTTTCTATGACTCTGTACTCATAAGTGGAATCTAACAATAGCTGTCCTTTTGTGTCCGGCTTCTTTCACTTAAGATGTTTTCAAGGTTCATCCATGCTGTAATGTGTACAGCTACTTCATTCCTTTTTTATGGTTGAATAATATTCCATTGTATGTGTCTGCCACATTTTGTTTATTCGTTCATCCGATGAGGGACATTTGGGTTGTTTTCATCTTCTGGCTACTGTGAATATGTGTGTATAAGCATCTCTTTGAATCCGTGTTTTCAGTTCTTTGGGGTATATACCTAGAGTTGGAATTGCTGGGTCATAAATTCTCTATTTAACTTTTTGAGGAAATATACTCAATTTTAAATGGGTTGTGAAGTTTATTTAGAAGTTGATTTTGTGCATTGAGAATACATTTTCCAAAAGAAGCATTGTTATAAGCATCCACCTTCCTGACAGAAATTACAAAAACCTATTAATTTAAAATGTAACTAAAATAATACGAATAGTTGTCCTAGACTTGAGTTGTTGGTTTTAAGCACCAGCCCCTTTGACATTGAAGCTCTGGCATCCTGCAGAGAAAATGGGTAGAGCCTGGATGGTGGCCTAGACTGCTAGGCACTTCCCCTGGTATGTTGGAGAAGACTCTAGCAAGAAAGGGGCAAAGGAGTACGAGAGCCACAGTGGCTCCTGCAACAAGATGGGGGGATGTGCCGGGGATGAAAATGGCAGTGGAGGAGGAAAGGCTCAAGAGATCCCAGCATCCATTTGGGGAAGGGCATCAGTGACAGAGACAGAACAGTGGTGGGGATTTATATTTCCAAAATTGACTGAATCTTAAAACAGTGATAGTCTGAATACTAAATAACAATACTGTATGAGTGAGTGTGTGTGTGTGTGTG